>NW_025548968.1:0-10000 GCF_905237065.1 Salmo salar
AATTGATATATATAATTAATGTATGTACATATTATGGCCATATATAATAATGTATAGATATATATATTGTATATTGTATATTATATATAGTTAATGTATAGCATATATTACTATTGTATATTGTATATTATATATAATTAATGGTAGTATATATATATTGTGTATTGTATATAATTGGTCGGCGTATAAATTATGTATATTATATATAATTAATGGGCATATATTATATTGTATATTGTATATTATATATAATTAATGGGTAGATATATTACTATTGTATATTATATATAATTAATGTATAAATATATACTTTATTATATATTATATATTATATATAATTATTGTATAGATATTAATGTTTATTGTATATTATATATATTTAATGTATAGCATATATTATATTGTATATTATATATTATACATAATTAATGTGTGTTATATATTAATATTGTATATATTATATATATATATAATTAATGTATAGCATATATTATATTGTATATTATATATAATTAATGTATAGCATATATCACTATGTATATTTATATATTATATATAATTAATGTATAGCATATATTATATGATATTATATATAATTAATGTATATAAAAAATAAAAATATTTAAATATAAATAATACTATGATATGTATATAATTAATGTATAGCATATATTAATATTGTATATTATATATAACACGTATAGCATATATTAATATTGTAGGTATATAATATATATAATTAATGTATAGCATATATCACTATTGCATATTGTATATATAATGTATAGCATATAACATTATTATATATATGTATATAATTAATGTATAAGCATATATCACTGTTATATTATATATTATATATAATTAATGTATAGAAATATGATATTATATATAATTAATGTATACAGCAAGATAATATATATAATTAATGTATAATATATATATGTATATTGTATATTATATATAGTTAAATACAGCATATATTACTATTGAATATTATGAGTTATATATAATTAATGTATAGCATATATCACTATTGTATATTATATATAATTAAATATAGATATATTACTATTGTATATTATATATAATTAATGTATAGCATATATTATATGTATATTGTATATTATATATAATTAATGTATAAAGTATATAATACTATTGTATATTATATATAATTAATGTATAGCATAGAATACTATTATATATATTATATATAGTATATAATAATGAATAGTATATATCACTATTGTATATAATATAATTAATGTATAGCATATATTATAGTGTATATTATATATTATATATAATTAATGTATAGCATATATTATTTATTTATATATGTATTATATATAATTAATGTATAGAATAATGTATATTGTATATTATATATAATAAATGTATAATAAATATTGATATTATATATAATTAATGTATAGCATATATTATATTGTATATATATATAATTAATGTATAGCATATATACTATGTAGATATATAAATAATGTATAGTATATATTATATGTATGTTTGATATTATATATAATTAATGTTTAGCATATATATATTGTATATTTTATAATATATATAATTAATGTATAATATATATTATATTGTATATTATACATAATTAATGTATAGCATATATCATGTATATTATATATTATATTGTTGGTTATATTATTTATGTATGTTATATATAGTCTAATGCTTAGCAAATACATGTATATTATATATAATTAATGTATATATATATACTATTGTATATTGTATATTATATATGAAACATAGCATATATTATATTGTATATTATAGTATAATTTAATGTATAATATATTTACTATTGTATATTGTACATTATATATAGTTAATGTATAGCATATATAAACTATTGTATATTATATATTATATATAAATAATGTATAGCATATATTACTATTGTATATTATATATTGTTATTTAATAATGTATAGCTATATTACTTTAGCTTATATTATATATAATTAATGTATACATATATTACTATTGTATATATTATATATAATTAATGTATAGCATATATCACTATTGTATATAAATATATAATTAATGTATAGCATATATTACATTATTGTATATAATTAATGTATAGATATATCACTTATTGTAGTATTATATATAATTAATGTATAGCATATATTACTATTGTATATTATATATAATTAATGTATAGCATATATCACTATTATATATTATATATAATTAATGTATAGCATATATCACTATTGTATACTATATATAATTAATGTATAGCACATATTACTATTGTATATATATATAATTAATGGTTATAGCATATATTACTATTGTATTAATATATAATTAATGTATAGCATATATTACTATTGTATATTATATATAATTAATGTATAGCATATATTACTATTGTATATTATATATAATTAATATAGCATATATTTCTCCTTCACTATTGTATATTATATATAATTAATGTATAGCATATATCACATATTGTATATTATATATAATTAATGTATAGCATATATCACTATATATATAATTAATGTATAGCATATATTACTATTGTATATTATATATAATTAATGTATAGCATATATTACTATTGTATATTATATAATTAATGTATAGCATATATTACTTGTATATTATATATAATTAATGTATAGCATATATCACTGTATATTATATATAATTAATGTATAATATATTACTATTGTATATTATATATAATTAATGTATAGCATATATCAATTGTTATTATATATAATTAATGTATAGCATATATTACTATTGTATATTATATATAATTAATGTATAGCATATATTACTATTGTATATTATATATAATTAATGTATAGCATATATCACTATTGTATATTATATATAATTAATGTATAGCATATATTACTATTGTATATGTATATTATATATAATTAATGTATAGCATATATTACTATTGTATATTATATATAATTAATGTATAGCATATATCACTATTGTATATTATATATAATTAATGTATAGCATATATCACTATTGTTATATTATATATAATTAATGTATAGCATATATCACTATTGTATATTATATATAATTAATGTATAGCATATATTACTATTGTATATTGATATATAATTAATGTATAGCATATATCACTATTGTTATTATATATAATTAATGTATAGCATATATCACTATTGTATATTATATATAATTAATGTATAGCATATATCACTATTGTATATTATATATAATTAATGTATAGCATATATTACTATGTTAGTATATTATATATAATTAATGTATAGCATATATTACTATTGTATATTATATATAATTAATGTATAGCATATATCACTATTGTATATTATATATAATTAATGTATAGCATATATCACTATTGTATATTATATATAATTAATGTATAGCATATATCACTTATTGTATATTATATATAATTAATGTATAGCATATATTACTTATTGTATATTATATATAATTAATGTATAGCATATATTACTATATTGTATATTATATATAATTAATGTATAGCATATATTACTATTGTATATTATATATAATTAATGTATAGCATATATTACTATTGTATATTATATATTATATATAATTAATGTATAGCATATATCACTATTGTATATTATATATAATTAATGTATAGCATATATTACTACTGTATATTATATATAATTAATGTATAGCATATATCACTATTGTATATTATATATAATTAATGTATAGCATATATCACTATTGTATATTATATATAATTAATGTATAGCATATATCACTATTGTATATTATATATTATATATAATTAATGTATAGCATATATTACTATTGTATATTATATATTATATATAATTAATGTATAGCATATATCACTATTGTATATTATATATAATTAATGTATAGCATATATTACTTATTGTATATTATATATAATTAATGTATAGCATATATCACTATTGTATATTATATATAATTAATGTATAGCATATATCACTATTGTATATTATATAGTATATATAATTAATGTATAGCATATATTACTATTGAATATATTATATATAATTAATGTATAGCATATATCACTATTGTATATTATATATTATATATAATTAATGTATAGCATATATTACTATGTATATTATATATTATATATAATTAATGTATAGCATATATTACTATTGAAATATATTATATATAATTAATGTATAGCATATATTACTATTGTATATTATATATAATTAATGTATAGCATATATTACTATTGTATATTATATATAATTAATGTATAGCATATATTACTATTGTATATTAATATTATATATAATTAATGTATAGCATATATCACTATTGTAAATATATTATATATAATTAATGTATAGCATATATCACTATTGTATATTATATATAATTAATGTATAGCATATATCACTATTGTATATTATATATAATTAATGTATAGCATATATCACTATGTATTGTATATTATATATAATTAATGTATAGCATATATTACTATTGTATATTATATATAATTAATGTATAGCATATATTACTATTGTATATTGTATATTATATATAATTAATGTATAGCATATATCACTATTGTATATTGTATATTATATATAATTAATGTATAGCATATATTACTATTGTATATTGTTATATAATTAATGTATAGCATATATCACTATTGTATATTGTATATTATATATAATTAATGTATAGCATATATCACTATTGTATATTATATATAATTAATGTATAGCATATATTACTATTTATATTGAATATATAATTAATGTATAGCATATATCACTATTGTATATTGTATATAATTAATGTATAGCATATATTACTATTGTATATTATATATAATTAATGTATAGCATATATTACTTATATTGTATATTATATATAATTAATGTATAGCATATATTACTATTGTATATTATATATAATTAATGTATAGCATATATCACTATTGTATATTGTATAGTATATATAATTAATGTATAGCATATATCACTATTGTATATTGTATATAATTAATGTATAGCATATATTACTATTGTATATTATATATAATTAATGTATAGCATATATTACTATTGTATATTATATATTATATATAATTAATGTATAGCATATATTACTATTGTATATTATATATAATTAATGTATAGCATATATTACTATTGTATATTATATATAATTAATGTATAGCATATATCACTATTGTATATTATATATAATTAATGTATAGCATATATTACTATTGTATAATATATTATATATAATTAATGTATAGCATATATTACTATTGTATATTATATATAATTAATGTATAGCATATATTACTATTGTATATTATATATAATTAATGTATAGCATATATTACTATTGTATATTATATATTATATATAATTAATGTATAGCATATATTACTATTGTATATTATATATAATTAATGTATAGCATATATCACTATTGTATATTATATATAATTAATGTATAGCATATATTACTATTGTATATTATATATAATTAATGTATAGCATATATCACTATTGTATATTAAGTATATATAATTAATGTATAGCATATATCACTATTGTATATTATATATAATTAATGTATAGCATATATTACTATTGTATATTATATATTATATATAATTAATGTATAGCATATATTACTATTGTATATTATATATTATATATAATTAATGTATAGCATATATTACTATTGTATATATATATTATATATAATTAATGTATAGCATATATTACTATTGTATATTATATATTATATATAATTAATGTATAGCATATATCACTATTGTATATTATATATTATATATAATTAATGTATAGCATATATCACTATTGTATATTATATATAATTAATGTATAGCATATATTACTATTGTATATTATATATAATTAATGTATAGCATATATCACTATTGTATATTATATAGTATATATAATTAATGTATAGCATATATCACTATTGTATATTGTATATAATTAATGTATAGCATATATTACTATTGTATATTATATATAATTAATGTATAGCATATATTACTATTGTATATTATATATTATATATAATTAATGTATAGCATATATCACTATTGTATATTGTATATAATTAATGTATAGCATATATCACAGTATATTGTATATAATTAATGTATAGCATATATCACTATTGTATATTATATATTATATATAATTAATGTATAGCATATATCACTATTGTATATTATATATAATTAATGTATAGCATATATCACGTATATTGTTTTTATATAATTAATGTATAGCATATATCACTATTGTATATTGTATTATATAATTAATGTATAGCATATAATACTATTGTATATTGTATATTATATATAATTAATGTATAGCATATATTACTATTGTATATTATATATAATTAATGTATAGCATATATTACTATTGTATATTGTATATATATATAATTAATGTATAGCATATATTACTATTGTATATTATATATTATATATAATTAATGTATAGCATATATCACTATTGTATATTATATATAATTAATGTATAGCATATATTACTATTGTATATTATATATAATTAATGTATAGCATATATCACTATTGTATATTGTATATTATATATAATTAATGTATAGCATATATCACTATTGTATATTGTATATAATTAATGTATAGCATATATTACTATTGTATATTATATATAATTAATGTATAGCATATATTACTATTGTATATTGTATATTATATATAATTAATGTATAGCATATATCACTATTGTATATTGTATATAATTAATGTATAGCATATATTACTATTGTATATTATATATAATTAATGTATAGCATATATCACTATTGTTATATTATATATAATTAATGTATAGCATATATTACTATTGTATATTATATATAATTAATGTATAGCATATATTACTATTGTATATTGTATATTATATATAATTAATGTATAGCATATATTACTATTGTATATTGTATATTATATATAATTAATGTATAGCATATATTACTATTGTATATTGAAATATATAATTAATGTATAGCATATATTACTATTGTATGTATATTATATATAATTAATGTATAGCATATATTACTATTGTATATTATATATAATTAATGTATAGCATATATCACTATTGTATATTTATATTATATATAATTAATGTATAGCATATATTACTATTGTATATTGTATATTATATATAATTAATGTATAGCATATATTACTATTGTATATTATATATAATTAATGTATAGCATATATTACTATTGTATATTATATATAATTAATGTATAGCATATATCACTATTGTATATTATATATTATATATAATTAATGTATAGCATATATTACTATTGTATATTATATATTATATATAATTAATGTATAGCATATATTACTATTGTATATTATATATAATTAATGTATAGCATATATCACTATTGTATATTATATATAATTAATGTATAGCATATATTACTATTGATATATTATATATAATTAATGTATAGCATATATTACTATTGTATATTATATATTATATATAATTAATGTATAGCATATATTACTATTGTATATTATATATAATTAATGTATAGCATATATCACTATTGTATGTAATATATAATTAATGTATAGCATATATTACTATTGTATATTTGATATTATATATAATTAATGTATAGCATATATCACTATTGTATATTATGTATTATATATAATTAATGTATAGCATATATTACTATTGTATATTATATATAATTAATGTATAGCATATATTACTATTGTATATTGTATATTATATATAATTAATGTATAGCATATATCACTATTGTATATTATATATTATATATAATTAATGTATAGCATATATCACTATTGTACAGTCGTGGCCAAAAGCTTTGAGAACAACACAAATATTAATTTCCACAAAGTTTGCTGCTTCAGTGTCTTTAGATATTTTTGTCAGATGTTACTATGGAATACTGAAGTATAATTACAAGCATTTCATATCCTCTCTGGGCTAGGCGGGACGAATTCGTCCCACCTACGTAACAGCCAGTTGAATCCTGTGGCGCGATTTTCAAAATCTTTGAAATGCTATTACTTCAATTTCTCAAACATATAACTATTTTAGAGCTATTTAAAGACAAGACTCTCCTTTATCTAACCACACTGTCCGATTTCAAAAAGGCTTTACAACGAAAGCAAAACATTAGATTATGTCAGCAGAGTACCAAGCCAGAAATAATCAGACACCCATTTTTCAAGCTAGCATATAATGTCACAAAAACCCAGAAGACAGCTAAATGCAGCACTAACCTTTGATGATCTTCATCAGATGACAACCCTAGGACATTATGTTATACAATACATGCATGTTTTGTTCAATCAAGTTCATATTTATATCAAAAAACAGCTTTTTACATTAGCATGTGACGTTCAGAACTAGCATACCCCCTGCAAACTTCCGGCGAATTCACTAAGAATTTACTAAATTACTCACGATAAACGTTCACAAAACGCATAACAATTATTTTAAGAATTATAGATACAGAACTCCTCTATTCACTCGATATGTCCGATTTTAAAATAGCTTTTTGGTGAAAGCACATTTTGCAATATTCTAAGTACATAGCCCAGGCATCACGGGCTAGCTATTTAGACACCCGGCAAGTTTAGCACTCACCAATATCAGGTTTACTATTATAAAAGTTTGATTACCTTTTGTTGTCTTCGTCAGAATGCACTCCCAGGACTGCTACTTCAATAACAAATGTTGGTTTGGTCCAAAATAATCCATCGTTATATCCGAATAGCGGCATTTTGTTCGTGCGTCCCAGACACTATCTGAAATGGTAAATCAGGGTTGCGCGCATGGCGCAATTCGTGACAAAAAAAATCTAAATATTCCATTACCGTACTTCGAAGCATGTCAACCGCTGTTTAAAATCAATTTTTATGCCATTTTTCTCGTAAAAGAGCGATAATATTCCGACCGGGAATCTCCTTTTAGCTAAACAGAGGAAAGTAAACAAGGCTTTCGGTCGACGCGGGCACGAGCCTGAGTCTCACAGTACTGTAACCAGCCACTACCCAAACGCGCTACTTTTCTTCAGCCAGAGCCTGCAAAGCCACGATTCAGCTTTTTACCGCCTTCTGAGACCCTATGGCAGCCGTAGGAAGTGTCACGGGACAGCTAAGATCCTCACTCTTCAATAAACAGAGACAAGAAGAACTACACCTTGTCAGACAGGCCACTTCCTGAATGAAACCTTCTCAGATTTTTGCCTGCCAAATGAGTTCTGTTATACTCACAGACACCATTCAAACAGTTTTAGAAACTTTAGGGTGTTTTCTATCCATATGTAATAAGTATATGCATATTCTAGTTACTGGGTAGGAGTGGTAACCAGATTAAATCGGGTACGTTTTTTATCCAGCGGTGTAAATACTGCCCCCTAGCCCTAACAGGATAAGTGTCAAAGGCTTTTATTGACAGTTACATGAAGTTGATGCAAAGAGTCAATATTTGCAGTGCTGACCCTTCTTTTTCAAGTCCTCTGCAATCCGCCCTGGCATGCTGTCAATTAACTACTGGGCCACATCCTGTCTGATGGCAGCCCATTCTTGCATAATCAATACTTGGAGTTTGTCAGAATTTGTGGGTTTTTGTTTGTCCACCTGCCTCTTGAGGATTGACCACAAGTTCTCAATGGGATTAAGGTCTGGGGAGTTTCCTGGCCATGGACCCAAAATATCAATGTTTTGTTCCCCGAGCCACTTAGTTATCACTTTTGCCTTATGGCAAGGTGCTCCATCATGCTGGAAAAGGCATTGTTCGTCACCAAACTGTTCCTGGATGGTTGGGAGAAGTTGCTC